>NC_057801.1:352339830-352340517 GCF_018294505.1 Triticum aestivum
CCCCTCCCGCACGACGCCCACTCCCCTCGCTCCTCTCCTCCCCACTCGCCTGTTCTGGATCGGCGGGAGGGACCCCGATCCTGTGCCGTCCCACGACCTCGACGACGGCGCCCGTTGCTGGCGCCGCCAGGCTGCTGTCGCCTCCCCCTCTCCCCTCCTCTGCTCCCCCCGATTGGATCGGGGGATCGAACCGCCACAACCGCCGCCCGGAACACCACCGCCTTGGCGCTGCCGCGACGCCCGAGCCACTCATCCCCCGCTCGATCTGGGTGCCCGCCTACGCCCAGGAGCCCGATCCCGCCCCCACCTCCGTTCCCGCGCTCTCCATCGTCCCGGCGCCCCTGTAAGATGGCCCGCGAGCTCCGTCATCGTCCGCCTCGTCGTCTTCACCCACTGGATCCAGCAGGGAGCCACCGCAATGTCTGCATCAACCTCATCTTCATCTTCAGCCAACACAGCTCCTCCGGTACAATCCGCCCGACTCCGGTCGTCCCCGGCCTCATCGAGCCTCCCCTGCAACGCTGTGAGCAGCACCACGTTCCCCCTCCGTCCTCCCCCTCGATTTGTTGTTGTTGCTGCTAGCTCCGCCGTTATCGAGCCCGCCGCCTAGCGCCACTCCCCGCCGGCCGGCGCGCTCGTCGTGGGCCGCTCGCGCCCTAGTTTCGCATGCCCGCTGTCGAGGCCTTC
>NC_057801.1:352340971-352352112 GCF_018294505.1 Triticum aestivum
GCGCGCGCCCAGCGCCCTCGGGTTGCGCCCGCACCCCCTGCACGCGGCGCCCGTCGCCCTTTGCAACCGCTCGGGCGCACGCCCGCACCCGCACGCCCATGCCCGCTAAGGCCATTGGCCCTATGACAAGCAGGCCCCACCCCAGAACGAAAATAAAAAAGGCTTTAAAAAGAAGTAAATAAATAAAAAACTAAAATAATTAAAATATTAATTAATTAATTAAAGAATTAATTAACTTAATTAATCCTGATTAGTTAACCTAATTAATTGTAGTTATTAAACCTAATTATTTTAGTTAGACTAACTAAACCTGATTAGTTAGTCTTAGACAATGACAACCGGGTCCCACCATCAGATTGACCCAGTCAACCACTGTTGACTGCTGATGTCAGCATGACATCATGCTAATGTCATAAATCCTTTTTCGAATTAAATTAAGTAATTAATTAAATTCCAGAAATTAATAAAACCTTTAGAAAATCATATCTTTTAATCTGTAACTTGGATTAAAATATTTTCAACATGAAAGTTGCTCAGAAGGACGAGACGAACCTGGATACGCAACCCATTCGTCCGCCACACACCCCTAACATATCAAACTCGCAACTTTCCCCCCTTCGGCTCCTCTGCCCGAAAACACGGAACACCGGGGATACATTCCCGGATGTTTCCCCCCTTCACCGGTATCACCTCATACCGTGTTAGAACACGTCTAGCTCTGCTTGTTGTCCTGTTATGCACTTGCTTGCTAAGTATTCATTGTTTCTTCCCCCCTCTTCTTCCGCTAGACACCGAGACCGATGCCGCTGCTGCCCAGTTCGACTACGGAGTTGACGACCCCTCTCCCTTGCCAGAGCAACCAGGCAAGCCCCCCCCCTTGATCACCAGATATCGCCTATTCTCCTCTATACTGCTTGCATTAGAGTAGTGTAGCATGTTACTGCTTTCCGTTAATCCTATTCTGATGCATAGCCTGACATTGTTGCTACATCCATTGATACCTTACCTGCAATCCTAAATACTTAGTATAGGATGCTAGTTTATCATCATTGGCCCTACATTCTTGTCAGTCTGCCTTGCTATACTATTGGGCCGTGATCACTCGGGAGGTGATTACGGGTATATGCTATACATACATACATACTATACAGATGGTGACTAAAGTCGGGTCAGCTCGATGAGTACCCGCAAGTGATTCTGATGAGGGGGCTGAAAGGACAGGTGGCTCCATCCCGGTAGAGGTGGGCCTGGGTTCCCAACGGCCCCCGACTGTTACTTTGTGGCGGAGCGACAGGGCAGGTTGAGACCACCTAGGAGACAGGTGGGCCTGGCCCTGTTCGGCGTTCGCGGATACTTAACACGCTTAACGAGATCTTGGTATTTGATCTGAGTCTGGCCACTGGTCTATACGCACTAACCATCTACGCGGGAGTAGTTATGGGTATCCCGACATTGTGGTATCAGCCGAAGCACTTCGTGACGTCAGCGACTGAGTGGCGCGCGCCAGATTGGACTGGAACGCCACTAGGCTAGGTCTGCTTCCAGCCGCCCACGCAACGTGCAGGTGTGCTCAGGGCGATGGGCCCAGACCCCTGTGCGCTTAGGTTTAGACCGGCGTGCTGACCTCTCTATTGTGCCTAGGTGGGGCTGCGATGTATTGATCTTCCGCGGCCGGGCATGACCCAGGAAAGTGTGTCCGGCCAAATGGGATCGAGCGTGTTGGGTTATGTGGTGCACCCCTGCAGGGAAGTTAATCTATTCGAATAGCCGTGATCTTCGGTAACAGGACGACTTGGAGTTGTACCTTGACCTTATGACAACTAGAACCGGATACTTAATAAAACACACCCTTCCAAGTTCCACAGACAACCCGGTGATCGCTTTTCCACAGGGCGACGAGGGGAGGATCGCCGGGTAGGATTATGCTATGCGATGCTACTGGAGATGCTACTTGGAGATGCTACTTGGAGGACTTCAATCTACTCTCTTCTACATGCTGCAAGACGGAGGCTGCCAGAAGCGTAGTCTTCGATGGGACTAGCTATCCCCCTCTTATTCTGGCATTCTGCAGTTCAGTCCACTGATATGGCCTCCTTACACATATACCCATGCATATGTAGTGTAGTTCCTTGCTTGCGAGTACTTTGGATGAGTACTCACGGTTGCTTTCTCCCCCCTTTTGCCCCCTTTCCTTTCTTTCTGGTTATCGCAACCAGATGCTGGAGTCCAGGAGCCAGACGCCACCGTCGACGACGACCCCTACTACACCGGAGGTGCCTACTACTACGTGCAGCCCGCTGACGACGACCAGGAGTAGTTAGGAGGATCCCAGGCAGGAGGCCTGCGCCTCTTTCGATCTGTATCCCAGTTTGTGCTAGCCTTCTTAAGGCAAACTTGTTTAAACTTATGTCTGTACTTAGATATTGTTGCTTCCGCTGACTCGTCTATGATCGAGCACTTGTATTCGAGCCCTCGAGGCCCCTGGCTTGTATTATGATGCTTGTATGACTTATTTATGTTTTAGAGTTGTGTTGTGATATCTTCCCATGAGTCCCTGATCTTGATCGTACACGTTTTGCGTGCATGATTAGTGTACGATTGCTTCGGGGGCGTCACAAGTTGGTATCAGAGCCGACTGCCTATAGGAACCCCCCTTCCACACTCCTTGGCCGAAGTCAAGTCTAGTCACTACAAAACTTTTACTAACTTGGCTGTGTGCCTTACGGGCCCACGTCGCCATTGGGTGGTATTAGGATCTTTTATTCCTCGACCTATACTCTGGGACTCTGACATCTCTTCTATTCGGGTCTAAATGGTTTTACTAACTCCAACATTAGGATCTCGTGACCACTTCCTTCCGGAGAGCCCCTTAGTACAGATGATCGCCTGCTGCATCAAAAGATTTCGAAGATACTTTATAGTGTTCTCTCAAGACCTTGTGTCATTGCTTTTTGCATTTCCTACCACTGTTATATCCTTAGGGGTAACCGCATACATTTGCCAGTCTTACATTCAACCCCATTGATCTTGTTAATACAAGATGCCTCGAACTGGTCTTCGTTATTCCGAGAATCCTTTGAGCTTACCGCCTTGTAGTTCTTGCCCCATGAATACCCCTACGGATAATTTCCCCACACTTATCGAGTATCCGCTCATCCCCAGTTGATTCATGTATTTCAGAAAGGTCTTCGAAATACTATTCAATCTTTCGAGAATCCTCAGCAGCTTATTGCCCTTGGAATTCTTGCTTGCTGCATTATGGTTAATCCCATAAGTAATCTTATTGGCATCCCTTATCACTATCATTTTGAGTCCATTGATTCAATAAGTTGTGAATGCTCGTGATCCTCAATCAGATCCTAGAATTCATCCTTCTGGCTCAGACGTCATTTCGAACATGAGCTGGATCTTGACTAATCAAAATGCCATCGATTGTACCCCTAAGGCTATTCAACTTATCCATCCCTAATCAGAGCATTGTTTCTGATCCCTTGATTTGAAAATCATAATTCCTTTGCATTTGAGCTCTGGATTAGTTAGTTGTTTCCATAATCCAATGCCTTTGCATTGTTACTTCCTCTGGTTGTGTGCCGATGCTCACATCAGCTCTGTTATGGACCGGCAGATCCTTTAATGGATTTTATCCGACATTGTCCTTCATATTCAATAACCTTGTGAGCCTTCCCTTGGATATATAATGCCTTTGGTAAATTGTATCATCTGCTTTTGAACAATGCTCTACTTTCGAGCTTGTATTATTTACTCCGAAGTTTGTGGTATATGTTCCTAAGATGCCCTGATGGGTTGAACCTATGCCTTCCCTAATCTGTGTGAACCTGAAAGATTTCACGGGTCAAACTTATCTGGTATTGCACCAGGTAAAACTTTCAACAACTAATGTCATTTTCGAAATACGAGAGGTGAATGAAGGTTATGCATTAAAGAAGTGGGAGTCGACCTTGAACTTTGTGTTCATGCCCATGGACATGATGTAGATCCTATCATGGAAGCTTCTTGTAACTATTTCCTTGATATAATATCCTTTGGTATCGGTGAATTGATCCTTTGCAATCGTGGTTCCGACCATGTCCTCCTTTAAATACCATTTCCTGTGCAAGTTTAAGCACTTTTCTTCTATAGAGCAATACCCCAGTCCAACCTCTACTTGGATCTGTCGTCGAGTACTACCCCCTGGTATCTCGAGATTATCATGGAACTGCATGACTTCTTATGAGTTATTCATCAAGTGCTACCTTCCCACTGATTCCAATTTTTCACGGGCTCTGAGTTATTAAACACTCAAAGACACCGATGACTGAACCGAGTCCGCACTACGGTTCAACATCTCTTCAGTAAGCTTCTATAAGTACGAGTTTGTACCCGATCACGCCATTCCTAGCCTGTTTGGCTATATCATTGTCGTGATGATTCTAACTGTGCTACCTGGTCCTTCTTCTCGGAGCACAAATTTCGACGGTGAGCTAATCTTACAATCGATCTTCCTCGTCATACCGTTCGCCTTGAACAACAATCCTGATTTCAAGTTTGTGTCCTACCCATGGTTCCAATAACCTTTCGCTTCATCATTCGTTTGACTTGATGTCATCGTCGATCAATTACATCTTCGTGTAACCTCTCGACAAATGTGTCGTGATCATCATCAACCTTATGAGCTCTTCCAGGATATCAATCGGATTCATGATGAGAAATACCATCCTTGCCTCGATGATTTGTGTTATCATCAACCACTTTACTGCCTTCCCTCCAACACAAACTTGTTCGTGTTTTGTGTTATACCTTGAGTTCCTTGCTATCCAGCAGTTGATCTTCTTTACCTTGGAGCATTTCCATCACTTATGTCATCAATGTTGTGAGAATTTCACCACCTCTTAAGAATTCTTGATACAGGTGATACTTCTCACCATCACCATTCTTCTTGGTCCTCGTGTTGATTCCAACCGGGGTACCAACAAGTGAATGGTGCAGTTTGGATTCTGCCCTTCTAGCAACCCTATTGCTTTGATGTTAATGGTCGGCCGTTCTTTCTTGGACTATTGATTATTGAATCACCATTCTGACGTTGGTCGTGCAACCCAACCATATTTCGGGCGCACCTTTCAACCAATGTTTAATTGTGTATGTTTTCCTCGAGCATACTACATTATATCATTTGAATTGACAAGTGTCATCTTCTTGTTCACCTTATTGTGGAAATCCATCCGTTTGGAACTCTCGATGAATTGTCGCTGAGCCATCAGCCACCTCCTCATCCCCTCCTTGGTTTAATGATGAACTATTGTTTCAGGAACCCGCTCCCATAGTTCATTTCTCAAGAATCTTGCAATGATATTTCATCGATTTGTGTGACACCTTTTCTTCTTGGACATCCTAAGTCTGAGGTATCATGGCACCAATCAGTTCTGAATCTCGGCCAGATATGATGGTTGGGACAACTTTCCAAGAATTATGATGTTGGTCCTTTGATGACCCGGTAACATGATGTCATGCCTAGCACCCCCCCTGCTGGAGGACCTATCATTATGATTTCTTTTGCAAGATAACCATTCTTCCTGGAGGAAATTGTAAGACCTATTTTATAAGTTGCTCCTGATGGATCATTTGTGTATCCAGAGTCTGGCCCTTGATTGAAACCCCATATCATTGCTACCTCGAAGCATGACTATGATAATCCGCTCTTCAACAAGAACATTGGAGGCGCGATGCTAAATGTTTCTTGGTCAGCTATCCAAACACCGTTGTATGGGTAACATCTTGATTAATCCTTGCCTCTTTATCTCAATGGTTGGGTACTTGCTCTCCTACCCTGTATGCCATGTTCTGCTTGTCCATGAGAAGGATATGCTCCTAATAATTGTGTGTGATCATAATTTTCCTTCCCATTGTTCTGTTTAATCTAATAATCGTGTTTTCCTTTCCATTCTTTTGTTTAACCTTTCCTGTAATCTGAGTTAGCTGAGCAGAGATAATTCCCTGCTTAGGTAAGCACCTTTTTGTACCACTCTATCGGTAAGACCCTCTTACCATTGTTGATGACATTCGGTAACCACCGATGGATGAGAACTTTGCCAATTGGTTCGCCTCGTTCAGAGCGAAAAAATGGTTCTCTTCATCCCTCGCCCTTGGTATCGAAGTTGTTGCCGACATATCTGACAGTCTCTTCTCTGACGTGCCTTGCTATCATGACCATGCAAGCTGTCAACGCCTTTCTACTTTTAAGCCACATGGTGGGCCCATAACCCACAGTTCCACAGGATCGAAACCTGACTCTCATGTACACCCCATGTTCCCAAGGTTGTTCCTCACGCATGGCCTCGTATGTAATTCACGAGCGACCTTCTGAGAGATCATCAATTCTTGTATCAGACATAATACTTATTCCCGTTGCTTTCAACCACCTTTCACGCCCTGTTCCAGGCATCGAATGATAGCCAGCTCCTTACTTTGCTCTTGATGTTTTCTTAAGTTTCTATTCGAGAGTTACATCCGCCACCTTCCCCGATGTTATCGACCAGATAGTCGACCTTACAGAGGTCTGTTCTCCTGGAAATTTTTTTCTCTCTCTCTCTCTCTTCCTTCGTAAGTACAATGGAGTTCCCGAAGCAAGGATGCCTACTTCATCATGATGACCGGAGCAGAGAAATGAAGACATCAAAGAAAGGGATTAACTTCTTCGAGAAGAGCAACCAACACCGAGAAGACCCGTTAGAATTTCGTAACCAATTCCCTTCCCCCTTACTCCCGCTCCTAAATCTCGGGACGAGATTTCTTGTAGTGGAGGAGAATTGTGACGCCCAGATAATTAAGCTACAGTGATCCCACGCTAATGGTGCCACGTCACCATGGTTACTGCTGCTAATCTATTGTTAGATCAAAACTGGTCCAAAATTCAAATTCAAAGTTTGGTAAATAATAAAAGTTTTCAAACATTAAAACTAAAATGTTCGGAGTGCGCTAGTAAATGCGTGGGCAATTATGGTGAAGGAATTGTGCTTTTATAAAAAAAGGCCTATATATTTAAAATGAATGAAAACAGGAAAGGAAATAAAATTAAAAGGAAAAAAAACAAAGCTAAAAAAGGAAGAAGAAGAAACAACAGACCCCCCCGCTGGGCCTCGTAGCCCACCTGGCCACCAGGCCGCCCCACGGCCCAACCGGCCGGCCCACCTCTCCCCGCATAACCCCCCTGCCCCGAAACCCTAGCCCCACTCGCTCACTCCCCCCCTCCCGCACGACGCCCACTCACCTCGCTCCTCTCCTCCCCACTCGCCTGTTCTGGATCAGCGGGAGGGACCCCAATCCTGTGCCGTCCCGCGACCTCGACAACGGCGCCCGTCGCTGGCGCCGCCAGGCTGCTGTCGCCTCCCCCTCTCCCCTCCTCTGCGCCCCCCCGATTGGATCGGGGGATCGAACCGCCGCCGCCGCCGCCCGGAACACCACCGCCTTGGCGCTGCCGCGGCGCCCGAGCCGCTCATCCCCCGCTCGATCTGGGCGCCCGCCTGCGCCCAGGGGCCCGATCCCGCCCCCACCTCCGTTCCCGCGCTCTCCATCGTCCCGGCGCCCCTGTAAGCTGGCCCGCGAGCTCCGTCATCGTCCGCCTCGTCGTCTTCACCCACTGGATCCAGCAGGGAGCCACCGCAACGTCTTCATCAACCTCGTCTTCATCTTCGGCCAACACAGCTCCTCCGCGTCGATCCGCCCGACTCCGGTCGTCCCCGGCCTCATCGAGCCTCCCCTGGAACGCTGTGAGCAGCACCACGTTCCCCCTCCGTCCTCCCCCTCGATTTGTTGTTGTTGCTGCTAGCTCCGCCGTTACCGAGCCCGCCGCCTAGCGCCACTCCCCGCCGGCCGGCGCGCTCATCGTGGGCCGCTCGCGCCCTGGTTTCGCATGCCCGCTGTTGAGGCCTTCGCCCCGGGCCTTGCCCGCCACCGCAGTCGTTCCTTCGCCGCCTTCCTTGGCCTGGCCGCCGGCGCCGGCGTGCGCCGCGCGCGCCTAGCTCCCTCGGGTTGTGCCCGCACCCCCTGCACGCGGCGCCCGTCGCCCGCTGCAACCGCTCGGGCGCACGCCAACACCCGCATGCCCATGCCCGCTAAGGCCATTGGCCCTATGACAAGTAGGCCCCACCCCAGAACGAAAATAAAAAAGGCTTTAAAAAGAAGTAAATAAATAAATAACTAAAATAATTAAAATATTAATTAATTAATTAAAGAATTAATTAACTTAATTAATCCTGATTAGTTAACCTAATTAATTGTAGATACTAAACCTAATCGTTTTAGTTAGACTAACTAAACCTGATTAGTTAGTCTTAGACAATGACAACCGGGTCCCACCATCAGATTGACTCAGTCAACCCCTGTTGACTGCTGATGTCAGCATGACATCATGCTGATGTCATAAATCCTTTTTCGAATTAAATTAAATAATTAATTAAATTCCAGAAATTAATAAAACCTTTAGAAAATCATATCTTTTAATCTGTAACTTGGATTAAAATATTTTCAACATGAAAGTTGCTCAGAAGGATGAGACGAACCCGGATATGCAACCCGTTCGTTCGCCACACACCCCTAACATATCAAACTTGCAACTTTCCCCCCTCCGGCTCCTTTGCCCGAAAACACGGAACACCGGGGATACATTCCCAGATGTTTCCCCCCTTCACCGGTATCACCTCATACCGTGTTAGAACACGTCTAGCTCTGCTTGTTGTCCTGTTATGCACTTGCTTGCTAAGTATTCATTGTTTCTTCCCCCCTCTTCTTCCGCTAGACACCAAGACCGATGCCGCTGCTGCCCAGTTCGACTACGGAGTTGACGACCCCTCTCCCTTGCCAGAGCAACCAGGCAAGCCCCCCCCTTGATCACCAGATATCGCCTATTCTCCTCTATACTGCTTGCATTAGAGTAGTGTAGCATGTTACTGCTTTCCATTAATCCTATTCTGATGCATAGCCTGACATTGTTGCTACATCTGTTGATACCTTACCTGCAATCCTAAATACTTAGTATAGGATGCTAGTTTATCATCATTGGCCCTACATTCTTGTCAGTCTGCCTTGCTATACTATTGGGCCGTGATCACTCGGGAGGTGATTACGGGTATATGCTATACATACATACATACTATACAGATGGTGACTAAAGTCGGGTCAGCTCGATGAGTACCCGCAAGTGATTCTGATGAGGGGGCTGAAAGGACAGGTGGCTCCATCCCGGTAGAGGTGGGCCTGGGTTCCCAACGGCCCCCGACTGTTACTTTGTGGCGGAGCGACCGGGCAGGTTGAGACCACCTAGGAGACAGGTGGGCCTGGCCCTGTTCGGCGTTCGTGGATACTTAACACGCTTAACGAGATCTTGGTATTTGATCTAAGTCTGGCCACTGGTCTATACGCACTAACCATCTACGCGGGAGTAGTTATGGGTATCCCGGCATCGTGGTATCAGCCGAAGCACTTCGTGACGTCAGCGACTGAGCGGCGCGCGCCGGATTGGACTGGAACGCCACTAGGCTAGGTCTGCTTCCGGCCGCCCACGCAACGTGCAGGTGTGCTCACGGCGATGGGCCCAGACCCCTGTGCGCTTAGGTTTAGACCGGCGTGCTGACCTCTCTGTTGTGCCTAGGTGGGGCTACGACGTGTTGATCTTTCGCGGCCGGGCATGACCCAGGAAAGTGTGTCCGGCGAAATGGGATCGAGCGTGTTGGGTTATGTGGTGCACCCCTGCAGGGAAGTTAATCTATTCGAATAGCCGTAATCTTCGGTAACAGGACGACTTGGAGTTGTACCTTGACCTTATGACAACTAGAACCGGATACTTAACAAAACACACCCTTCCAAGTTCCACAGACAACCCGGTGATCGCTTTTCCACAGGGCGACGAGGGGAGGATCGCCGGGTAGGATTATGCTATGTGATGCTACTGGAGATAATACTTGGAGATGCTACTTGGAGGACTTCAATCTACTCTCTTCTACATGCTGCAAGACGGAGGCTGCCAGAAGCGTAGTCTTCGATAGGACTAGCTATCCCCCTCTTATTCTGGCATTCTGCAGTTCAGTCCACTGATATGGCCTCCTTACACATATACCCATGCATATGTAGTGTAGTTCCTTGCTTGCGAGTACTTTGGATGAGTACTCACGATTGCTTTCTCCCCCCCTTTTCCCCCCTTTCCTTTCTTTCTGGTTATCGCAACCAGATGCTGGAGTCCAGGAGCTAGACGCCACCGTCGACAACGACCCCTACTACACCGGAGGTGCCTACTACTACGTGCAGCCCGCTGACAACGACCAGGAGTAGTTAGGAGGATCCCAGGCAGGAGGCCTGCGCCTCTTTCGATCTGTATCCCAGTTTGTGCTAGCCTTCTTAAGGCAAACTTGTTTAAACTTATGTCTGTACTCAGATATTGTTGCTTCCGCTGACTCGTCTATGATCGAGCACTTGTATTCGAGCCCTCGAGGCCCCTGGCTTGTATTATGATGCTTGTATGACTTATTTATGTTTTAGAGTTGTGTTGTGATATCTTCCCGTGAGTCCCTGATCTTGATCGTACATGTTTGCGTGCATGATTAGTGTACGATTGAATCAGGGGCGTTACATTCTCCCATTGCAAGAACTACCAATCTAGTTGGCCAAACCAAATGGATAATTCAAAGAGACTTGCAAAGATAACTCAATCATACATAAAAGAATTAAGAGAAGATTCAAATATTATTCATAGATAAGCTGGATCATAAACCCACAATTCATCGGTCTCAACAAACACACCGCAAAAAGAAGATTACATCGAATAGATCTCCACGAGAGAGGGGGAGAACATTGTATTGAGATCCAAAAAGAGAGAAGAAGCCATCTAGCTACTAGCTATGGACCCGAAGGTCTGAAGTATACTACTCACACTTCATCGGAGGGGCTATGGTGATGATGTAGAAGCCCTCCATGGTGGATGCCCCCTCCGGTGGAGCTCGGGAACAGGCCCCAAGATGGGATCTCGTGGATACAGAAGGTTGCGGCGGTGGAATTAGGTTTTTGGCTCCTCTTCTGATCGTTCGAGGGTACGTAGGTATATATAGGAGGAAGGAGTACGTCGGTGGAGCTCCAAGGGGCCCATGAGGTAGGGG
>NC_057801.1:352352396-352369626 GCF_018294505.1 Triticum aestivum
CTTCTTGGAGTAGGGTCCAAGTCTCCTGGATCACGTTCGGTTGGAAAATCACGACCCCGAAGGTTTCATTCCATTTGGACTCCGTTTGATATTTTGTTTCTTCGAAATACTGAAATAGGCAAAAAACATCAATTCTGGGCTGGGCCTCTGGTTAATAGGTTAGTCCCAAAAATAATATAAAAGTGGAAAATAAAGCCCATTATAGTCCAAAACAATAGATAAAGTAGCATGGAGCAATAAAAAATTATAGATACATTGGAGACGTATCAGGCATCCCCAAGCTTAATTCCTACTCGTCCTCGAGTAGGTAAATGATAAAAAAAGAATTTTTGATGCGGAGTGATACTTTGGCATAATTTCAATGTAAATCTTCTTAATCATGGTATTCATATTCAGATCCGAAAGATTCAAGACAAAAGTTCATATTGACATAAAAATAATAATACTTCAAGCATACTAACAAAACAATTATGTCTTCTCAAAATAACATGGCCAAAGAAAGTTATCCCTACAAAATCATATAGTCTGGCTATGCTCCATCTTCCCCACACAAAGTATTTAAATCATACACAACCCCGATGACAAGCCAAGCAATTGTTTCATACTTTAACATTTTCAAAACTTTTTCAATCTTCACGCAATACATGAGCGTGAGCCATGGATATAGCACTATATGTGGAATAGAATGGTGGTTGTGGAGAATACAAAAAGAGGGAAGATAGTCTCACATCAACTAGGCGTATCAACGGGCTATGGAGATGCCCATCAATAGATATCAATGTGAGTGAGTAGGGATTGCCATGCAACGGATGCACTAGAGCTATAAGTATATGAAAGCTCAACAAAAGAAACTAAGTGGGTGTGCATCCAACTCGCTTGCTCACGAAGACCTAGGGCATTTTGAGGAAGCCCATCATTGGAATATACAAGCCAAGTTCTATAATGAAAAATTCCCACTAGTATATGAAAGTGACGAAATGAGAGACTCTCTATCATGAAGATCATGGTGCTACTTTGAAGCACAAGTGTGGTAAAAGGATAGTAGCATTGTCCCTTCTCTCTTTTTCTCTCATTTTTTTATTTGGGCCTTTTCTCTTTTTTTATGGCCTCTCTTTTTTTTTTCGTCCGGAGTCTCATCCCGACTTGTGGGGGAATCATAGACTCCATCATCCTTTCCTCACTTGGGACAATGCTCTAATAATGATGATCATCACACTTTTATTTTTCTTACAACTCAACAATTACAACTCGATACTTAGAAAAAAAATATGACTCTATATGAATGCCTCGGGCGGTGTACCAGGATATGCAATGAATCATGAGTGACATGTATGAAAGAATTATGAATGGTGGCTTTGCCACAAATATAATTTCAACTACATGATCATGCTAGCAATATTACAATGATGGAGCGTGTCATAATAAACGGAACGGTGGAAAGTTGCATGGCAATATATCTCGGAATGGCTATGGAAATGACATGATAGGTAGGTATGGTGGCTGTTTTGAGGAAGGTTTATGGTGGGTGTATGATACCGGCGAAAGATGCGCGGTATTAGAGAGGCTAGCAATGGTGGAAGGATGGGAAAAAGTGCGTATAATCCATGGACTCGACATTAGTCATAAAGAACTCATATACTTATTGCAAAAATCTAGAAGTTATCAAAGCAAAGTATTACGCGCATGCTCCTAGGGGGATAGATTGGTAGGAAAAGACCATCGCTCGTCCCTGACTGCCACTCATAAGGAAGACAATCAATAAATAAATCATGCTCCGAGTTCATCACATAACGGTTCACCATACGTGCATGCTACAGGAATCACAAACTTCAACACAAGTATTCTTTAAATTCACAACTACTCAGCTAGCATGACTCTAATATTATCACCTTCATATCTCAAAACAATTATCAAGCAACAAACTTATCTTAGTATTCAACGCACTCAAAAGAAAGTTTCACATATCTTGAATACCAAGTATTTTAACATTAAGCAAATTACCATGCTATTAACGACTCTCAAAATAATCTAAGTGAAGCATGAGAGATCAAGTTTCTTTAAAACAAATCCACCACCGTGCTCTAAAAGATATAAGTGAAGCACTAGAGCAAAAATTATCACGCTCAAAAGATATAAGTGAAGCACCATGAACAAACTATCAAGCTCAAAAGATATAAGTGAAGCACATAGAGTATTGTATAAAATTTCAATTCATGTATGGCTCTCTCAAAAGGTGTGTACAGGAAGGATGATTGTGGTAAACTAACCAGCAAATACGCAAATAATACAAGACGCTCCAAGCAAAACACATATCATTTTGGTGAATAAAAATATAGCTCCAAGTAAATTACCGATGGAAGTGGACGAAAGAGGGGATGCCTTCCGGGGCATCCCCAAGCTTTGACTTTTTGGTGTCCTTATATTATCTTGGGGATGACATGGGCATCCCCAAGCTTAGGCTCTTGCCACTCCTTGTTCCATAATCCATCAAAAGAATTCATCCAAAACTTGAAAACTTCACAACACAAAACTCAACAGAAATCTCGTGAGCTCCGTTAGAGAAAGAAAACAAAAGACTACTTCAAGGTACTGTAATGAACTCATTCTTTGTTTATATTGGTGTTAAACCTACTTTATTCCAACTTCTCTATGGTTTATAAACTATTTTACTAGCCATAGATTCATCAAAATAAGCAAACAACACACGAAAAACAGAATCTGTCAAAAATAGAACAGTCTGTAGTAATCTGTAACTAACGCAAACTTCTGGAACTCTAATAATCCTACCAAACTAGGAAGTCCTGTAAAATTTGTTTATAGATCAGCATAAAAAAGAATCAACGCAAAATAACGTTCCTGTAATTTATCATAACCAAATTCGTGCGTGCAAAGTTTCTGTTTTTCAGCAGAATCAAATCAACTATCATCGTAGGTTAGGCTATAGGTCCTACTTGGCACAAACACTAATTAAAACATAAAACCACATCCAAACAGAAGGTAGATGGATTATTTATTACTAAGCAGCAAGGAAAAATATTGGGTTGTCTCCCAACAAACGCTTTTCTTTAAAGCCTTTTTAGCTAGGCATTGAGATTCAATGATGCTCACAAGAAAGACAAGAATTGAGGCACAAAGAGAGCATCATAAAACATGTGACAAACACACTTAAGTCTAACATACTTCCTATGCATAGGCATATTATAGGCAAACAAATTATCGTAGCAAGCAAAAACTAGCATATGCAAGGAAGCGGAAAGGAACAATAACAATCTCAACATAACGAGAGGTAATTTAGCAACATGAAAATTTCTATAACCATATTTTCCTCTCTCATAATAGTTACATGTAGGATCATAAGCAAATTCAACAAAATAGCTATCACAAAGTATATTCTCAACATGATCCACATGCATGCAAAGTTTACACTCTTCCAAGATAGTGGGATTAACATTAATTAAAGTCATGACCTTCCCGAACCCACTTTTATCAAAAATATCATAAGATTGAACATACTCCAAATATGTGGGATCTAAAGTTGACACTCTTCCAAACCCACTTTCAATATTGTTGCATACACTATTATCAATCTCATATTCATCATGGGGCTTAAATAAATTTTCAAGATCATAAGAAGAATCACCCCAATCATGATAATTGCAACAAGTAGTAGACATAGCAAAACTAGCATCCCCAAGCTTAGGGTTTTGCATCTTATTAGCACAATTGACATAAAAAGAATTTATAATAAAATCATTGCAATCATGCTTTTTATTCAAAGATCTATCGTGAGTCACTTCACGGATTTTAGGTAAAACCTTATAAAGATAACCTAGTGCATCCAAATCACTAGGAATTGGTTCATCATAATTGGATCTCCTAAAAAGATTGGCAAGCGGACCAGGATCCATAGATATTGGCTTCTTTGTTTAGGAATAAATAAGCATCTAATCCAACACACGAGCAAACAAACGGACGAGGAAAAAGGCAAAGGAAAAAGAGGAGGAGATTGGGAAAGAGAGGGCGAATAAAACGGCAAGGGTGAAGTGGGGGAGAGGAAAACGAGAGGCAAATGGCGAATAATGTAATGCGAGAGATAGGGATTGTGATGGGTACTTGGTATGTTGACTTTTGCATAAGCCTCCCCGGCAACGGTGCCAGAAATCCTTCTTGCTACGTCTCGAGCTTGCGTTAGGTTTCTCTAAAGAGGAGAGGATGATGTAGCACAGTAGCGTAAGTATTTCCCTCAGCTTTTGAGAACCAAGGTATCAATCCAGTAGAAGGTCACGCGCAAGTCCCTCGTACATGCACAAAACGATAACTACTCGCAACCAATGCGATTAGGGGTTGTCAATCCCTTCACGGTCACTTACGAGAGTGAGATCTGATAGAGATAATATTTTTGGTATTTTTGGTATAAAGATGCAAAGTAAAAGGTAAAAGCAAAGCAAGTAAATAAAGTGATGGAGATTGATATGATGAGAATAGACCCGGGGGCCATAGGTTTCACTAGTGGCTTCTCTGAAGAGCATAAGTATTCTACGGTGGGTGAACAAATTACTGTTGAGCAATTGACAGAATTGAGCATAGTTATGAGGTTATCTAGGTATGATCATGTATATAGGCATCACGTCCGTGACAAGTAGATCGAAACGATTCTGCATCTACTACTATTACTCCACTCATTGACCGCTATCCAGCATGCATCTAGAGTATTAAGTTAAAAACAGAGTAATGCTTTAAGCAAGATGACATGATGTAGAGGAATAAATTCATGCAATATGATAAAAAAAACCATCTTGTTATCCTCGATGGCAACAATACAATACGTGCCTTGCTGCCCCTGCTGTCACTAGGAAAGGACACTGCAAGATTGAACCCAAAGCTAAGCACTTCTCCCATTGCAAGAACTACCAATCTAGTTGACCAAACCAAACGGATAATTCGAAGAGACTTGCAAAGATAACTCAATCATACATAAAATAATTTAGAGAAGATTCAAATATTATTCATAGATAAGCTGGATCATAAACCCACAATTCATCGATCTCAACAAACACACCGCAAAAAGAAGATTACATCGAATAGATCTCCACGAGAGAGGGGGAGAACATTGTATTGAGATCCAAAAAGAGAGAAGAAGCCATCTAGCTACTAGCTATGGACCCGAAGGTCTGAAGTAAAGTACTCACACTTCATCGGAGGGGCTATGGTGATGATGTAGAAGCCCTCCATGGTGGATGCCCCCTCCGGCGGAGCTCCGGAACAGGCCCCAAGATGGGATCTCGTGGATACAGAAGGTTGCGGCGGTGGAATTAGGTTTTTGGCTCCTCTTCTGATCGTTCGGGGGTACGTAGGTATATATAGGAGGAAGGAGTACGTCGGTGGAGCTCCGAGGGGCCGACGAGGTAGGGGGCGCGCCCAGGGGGGGCGCCCTCCACCCTCGTGACCTCCTCGGAAGCTTCTTAGAGTAGGGTCCAAGTCTCCTGGATCACGTTCGGTTGGAAAATCACGATCCCGAAGGTTTCATTCCGTTTGGACTCCGTTTGATATTCTGTTTCTTCGAAATACTGAAATAGGCAAAAAACAACAATTCTGGGCTGGGCCTCCGGTTAATAGGTTAGTCCCAAAAATAATATAAAAGTGGAAAATAAAGCCAATTATAGTCCAAAACAATAGGTAAAGTAGCATGGAGCAATCAAAAATTATAGATACGTTGGAGACGTATCAAACTCCAAGACCGGCGCCCAATTAAATTCGATGGACGCAGATGCACGCGATCCGGAATCCATGGCCGGAGACGAGTCCGGGGTTCTGGTGACACAAGCCCAACTCGATGTTGGGCTGTGTGCGGCTCGAGCCCCGCTGAGTCTGCGGCCTCCGTGGCGGGGTTAAGCTTCCCATCTTCGGACGACACAGTCCGCTCCAGATCTAGGGCCAGAGCGGTCACATGCGCTATCATCTGCATGCGGCCAGATGACAGATATAGGTCATGTTCATCGTGGTGGCCGGGGACAGACGTCATGGGCTCGAACCCGTCGAAGATCAAGTCTCCACGGGTATCGGCCACAAAATTCAGGCTCCCAAATCTGACCCGATGGCCAGGGGCGTAGCTATCGATATGCTCTAGATGGCCAAGTGAGTTGGCCCGCAGTGCAAAGCTGCCGAATACGAAGATCTGACCAGGGAGGAAGATCTCCCCTCGGACTGTGTTGTTGTAGATGATTGATGGAGCCATCAAGCCTTCTGGTGACGATGCAGCGGAACTCTGAATGAGAGCACCAATGTCTGTGTCAAAACCGGCGGATCTCGGGTAGGGGGTCCCGAACTGTGCGTCTAAGGCTAATGGTAATAGGAGGTGGGGGACACAATGTTTACCCAGGTTCGGGCCCTCTCTATGGAGGTAATACCCTACTTCCTTCTTGATTGATCTTGATGAATATGAGTATTACAAGAGTTGATCTACCACGAGATCGTAATGACTAAACCCTAGAAGCCTAGCCTATGAGATTATGATTGTTGTGGCTAAACCCTAGAAGCCTAAACCCTCCGGTTTATATAGACACCGGAGGGGGCTAGGGTTGTACAAAGTCGGTTATAGAGAAAGGAATCTACATATCCGAATCGCCAAACTTGCCTTCTACGCCAAGAAGAGTCCCATTCGGACACGGGAAGAAGTCTTCGTCTTGTATCTTCATAGCCGAACAGTCCGGCCAAAGTATATAGTCCGGCTGTCCGAGGACCCCTTAATCCAGGACTCCCTCACCTGCCGACACATAACGCCAAGGCTTGCCTTCGCACTTTTCCTAAGCTGTTCGCACGTTAAGGAGGGCTCCTGAGCATCACATCTCCGGAGCCAAACTGGTCATGTAGGCCCTCACCCCTTGGGCTCGTCCTGGCGATCCGGACGACCCAATGGCGGCTGAGGCATGCATTGAGCTAGGCTCTGCCAACGCAGAACAATAAAGCAAACGGAAGAAGTTGGGGAACCACAATCTAATTATTACAAAACATATTGTTCCAAACAATCAGTTTTAAACGCCTCTAGGAGGCATGCTACATGATACAGGACGAACAGGAAGGAGCAACGTCACCAAGCCACCTCTTCAGCCTTGGGTACCACCAACACCCGCCAGCGGAGCCCCGTCTCCAGGCGCGTCGCCCGTCGCCTCAGCCTGAGCCGGAGGGCCGACGACAAGGAACTTGCTCAGCAGGGCGTCCATGGAGCTCTTCACGGCGGCGGCAACAACATCATGGGAGTCGGAGTCCACGGGACCGAGGACGGTGGAGAAGTCGAAGCTGGCGTCCCGGAGATAGAGATGGCTGAAGAAGCACGTAAGGGCCAAGAAATAAAGCAAGCGAGCCTCACCTTCCACCAAAGAGTCAAACCAGTCAACAGCGTCCTCGAGCACTGCCACGACCTCAGGGAGCAGAGAGGCAAGGCTCTCCCTCGGGGCCGTCACCGCCGCCTTCTTCAAGAGATCGTCCCCAAAGAGTGACCGCTGAGCCTTGTGGAACCTCGCCTCGATGGATGCAAGGGTGCTGCGCTCCATGGTGGCCGCTTCCTTGCCCTCGGCAAGGGACGCCTGGGCCGCCTCCGCCTCCTCCTTCAGCTTTGTCAGGAAGTGCTATGTCTTGAGCACTGCGTTGGTTTTCCCTTGAAGAGGAAAGGGTGATGCAGCAAAGTAGCATAAGTATTTCCCTCAGTTTTTGAGAACCAAGGTATCAATCCAGTAGGAGGCTCCTCAAAAGTCCCTTGTACCTACACAAACAATCAAGAACCTCGCAACCAACATGATAAAGGGGTTGTCAATCCCTTCACGGTAACTTGCGAAAGTGAGATATGATAGAGATAATAAGATGAGATAAATATTTTTGGTATTTTTATGATATAGATTGGAAAGTAAAGATGCAAATAAAAGTAGATGGAAAACTTATATGATAAAAGATAGACCCGGGGGCCATAGGTTTCACTAGTGGCTTCTCTCAAGATATCATAAGTATTATGGTGGGTGAACAAATTACTGTCGAGCAATTGATAGAAAAGCGCATAGTTATGAGATTATCTAGGCATGATCATGTATATAGGCATCACATCCACAACAAGTAGATCGAAATGATTCTGCATCTACTACTATTACTCCACACATCGACCGACTCTTGCCTGCATCTAGAGTATTAAGTTCATCAAGAATAGAGTAACACATTAAGAAAGACGACATAATGTAGAGGGATAAACTCATGCAATATGACATAAACCCCATCTTTTTATCCTCGATGGCAACAATACAATACGTGCCTTGCTGCCCTTGCTGTCATTGGGAAAGGACACCACAAGATTGAACGCAAAGCTAAGCACTTCTCCCGTTGCAAGAAAGATCAATCTAGTAGGCCAAACCAAACTGATAATTCGAAGAGACTTGCAAAGATAACCAATCATACATAAAAGAATTCAGAGGAGATTCAAATATTTCTCATAGATAAACTTGATCATAAACCCACAATTCAACGGATCTCGACAAACACACCACAAAAAGAGTTACATCAAATAGATCTCTAAGAAGATCGAGGAGAACTTTGTATTGAGATTCAAAGAGAGAAAAGAAGCCATCTAGCTAATAACTATGGACCCGAAGGTCTGTGGTAAACTACTCACAACTCATCGGAGAGGCCCCTGAGATGATGTAGAGGTCCTCCATGGTCGATTCCCCCTCCGGTGGAGCGCCGACAAAGGCTCCAAGATGGGATCTCGTGGATATAGAAGGTTGCGGCGGTGGAAATAGTTTTTCGTGGTGCTCCTGGATATTTTCGGGGTACATGGATATATATAGGTGAAGGAGGTATGTCAGGGGAGCTACGAGGGGCCCACGAGGGTGGGGGGCGCGCCCACCCCCCTAGGGTGCACTGGACACCCTCGTGGCTGCCTTGTTTACTTCTTAACGTCCACTCCAAGTCTCCTGGATTGTGTTTGTTCCAAAAAGATCGCTCCCGAAGGTTTCATTCCGTTTGGACTCCGTTTGATATTCCTTTCCTTCGAAACACTGAAATAGGCAAAAAAACAGCAATTCGGGCTGGGCCTCCGGTTAGTAGGTTAGTCCCAAAAATGGTATAAAAGTGTAGAGTAAAGCCCATAAACATCCAAAATGGGTAATATAATAGCATAGAACAATCAAAAATTATAGATACGTTGGAGACGTATCCGGCAGTCGCGCTCCGCAGCCTGCTCCATGGCTGCCTCCTTCAGCTCGGCATCTCGATCGGCAACGGCGGCCTCCTGGGCCTTCAGCTTCTCCTCACGCTCCTGGAGCTGGCCAGCCTAGGTGGCCTGTTGATCCTGAAGAGCCTTCAGTTCAGCCTCCACCGTGCGGCACCGATCCTCGGCTTCCGTGTCCTCCTTTCGCGCCAGGTTGCGCTCAACAGCAGCCACCCTAGACACCTTCTGTGCCTCCTCCATAGAGCCCCAGGCCGCTCGGACAGATGCATCGGCGTGGAGCCATCCAGAAATCAGCCCCAAGCGTCCCAAAACCGCGTGCCAATCCGGGCCCCGATGTTCACCTTGGAGAAGGTCCAGCACCGCTCGTGCCTCCTCTAGGGCTCCAGAGGCGGCAGGAGCGCCATGCCCCAATTGCACGCCGGGCAGGAGGGAAGACGTCCTCGGCACCAGGACAGGAGAAACCACCACAACAGGAAGGACTGGGGGCTCCGGAGGCGGGCGACCTTGGCAGTCGTAGCAAGGATGGGTGCGGGCGGGGTCAGCCCCGCTGAAGGCGCCGGCACCTCCTGAGGACGGGCTTCCGCACCCTAGGGGAGACGACATCGCCGTTGGAGCTATAGGGGCCGTGATGCCCTCCTTCGCCAAGGCTACGGCGGCCACCCCAACGCGCTCGACCACGGCAACTCCCATGCCCTCGCTTCTTCTTCTTCGACAACTGCCGTCTAATGACGGACGAAGACACTAAGCATCACATCAGGAATCAATAACAGGACCAAGGGAAAAGACTCACTGGTCGGAGAAGACGTAGTTCCTCTTCAGGCCTAGCAGCGGGGGCTTCGCCGGAGCAGTCGGAGCATCACTCTTGGGAGCAGGAGAGCACGCAGTCGGCACCACTCGGGACGCTGCTGGCGAAGGCGGAGCACTACTCGGGGGGATCAGCGCAGTCCTTCCCTTCTTCACGGGCGACCGCTTGGGCTGCTTCGAGGAGGCCAGCCCGGATCTCATGGTGACCCTGGAGGGGCAAGCCAGCTCCACCACCGGAGGCGCGTCATCGTCATCGTCATCAGGGAAGTTGCGAAGGAGCTCCCTCTACCTCGGGGCAGAGGACTCCCCCTCGCCCTCGTCCTTGGTCACCTCAGAGGATTGGTCGCCAGAGGACAGGTCCACCAATGAGGTAGGCAGCAGGGGAGGCCCCGTCCGCACGTGCCCGAACTCGTCAAAGAACGGCATGGCAGCAACAACTTCCTCCCCATCGACTCGGTGGTAAAGCGGGAGCCAATCCTCTAGAGGACCGCTCGGATCTTTCCCAGTCAAATAAAGCGACACCTTGCTCAACTCCTCCTCGAGAAGGGCGTCCTGGCGCAGGCGAATCTTGTCGTCGGCGCCCCAAGCTTCCACAAGGGGCGAGAGCGATCTTGGAGCGGCGCTAGGCGCTGCATCAAGAACTCCTTGATGATCATGGCCACCGTCAGCTTCTCGCTCTTCAGGTTCTCCTCCATCTTATTAATCAACGGCTCCAGGGAAGGGGCGGTGATCTTCTCAGAAAGCCATCCCTTCTCAGAGGAGGGGAACTCGGTCGGTAGCTCGAGCAAGTCCTGCGAGCACTTGGCGTCCATCAGAACCCACCTCTTCAGGGCATCCTCCATGTTCTTCCCGGCGCGGGAGGTCGCGTTACCGCCCCGGGCTGCAATGAAGCCGATGCACCCAGCGGGTCGGTCGCCACCCATGCGAAGGAAGAAGAAGTGGCGGAGCATGGCGACGGAGGGCATCACCCCCACGAACGCCTCATAGTAGAAGGCGAAGATGGACAGGAGGAGGATGGAATTGGGGTGAATATGAAGCGCATGGAGGCCGTAATGGTGAAGAATGGCGTAGAAGAAGCGGGAGAATGGGGGCACCAGCCCCGAAGAAACGCTGTGCAGGAAGAAAGGGTAGAAGGTACTGTTCACGGGTTCTGGCGTAGCGGCGGCGACCAGGAGCGCAGTCTCCTTCCACTCATTATCCCCACTCGCCATCAGTAGAAGCGCGGTCTGGAGCTTCTCCTCGGTGACGGAGGGTGCGGTTAGCGCCGGCTCGTACCAGGCGGAGCCGGCAGCCGAGGCTGAAGTCTTAGCCTTCTCAACAGCCATTGGGCGGAAGATTGGGGGAGAAAATCGGCAGATCTGGTGAGTTCTTCCAGTGTTAGGAGAAGGGGATTTGGAGCAAGACGAAGGAGAGGCAATGAAAGCCCGACAGAAGATGGCAACCCTTTTGTCAGACGGAAATAGTTGCCGTGGTAGCATGGGGAAGTGGAGATGCCCATGTCCCATCAATCGCCATGCGTCATCAAGGCCGCAGGAGGTTAGGGCCCGCGGCATTCCGCACTTTCCCTTTGGCTTCGCCTGGAATCCAAGTCCGAGCACACCTTGGGCCCGGGGGCTACTGTCGGCGTTCTGGATATGGGGGTATCCAGACTTGCCTACATACGGCCCACTGCGTGGCTCCATCGACGGCCTGGTACGGCCCAGCTTCGACATCAACAGCTCAAGACCCTCGCGAGGGGCCAAGCCTCGCAAGGCGGACGACGCCAAGACCCCCGAGGGGATCGGCCTCTTCAGGCTGGCTCCTGAGGGGCGGAGAGTTCAATGCAAGGTGCACCTCACAAGGCTCAGCCAACGTGAGCTGTGACGACCAAGGCCAGGCGGGCGCCAGAGCGCCAGTTTCCTCTTTGGTGCAAGGGAGGCAAGCCACAGGCGTGGAGTCCCGAGGAATCAACCAAAGGTTTCCATTCTGGTGCAACAAGACCAAGACCACCAGGACGGAGGTCATCCCGAGCCCACCGCAGCGTCACGACCAGGGGCTTTTCGCAGGCGAAGACCACTTTTGTCAGGATAAGTTGTACTACTTGTCCCCTTTCAAATCCGACCGTTGTGGGATCCCTTCCCGCCAACATTTGGGAAGAGGACCAAGGCCACTAGAAATAGGACTTAGCCACCACCATAGAGGGGGGTGGAATCCAGTCTCACCCGACCACCTCACCAACTTTCTTATGCCCAAGAACACCTCACCTCCGGAGGCCAGTTCGTCCACTCTACTAGTTCATCCTCAGCCCTTCGAGGCAGTCCACCAAAACGCTGGAGTAGGGTATTACACCGCAAGGTGGCCCGAACCAGGATAAACTGTTGTGTCTCTTTATCTCTTCGAGCTAGTCGCGCTAGGCTTAGGAGAATCGCGAGTAGGCAGGCTGGGTAGGTTGAGGTCTCCGCACGCATCCTAGAGTTCAAACCTTTCAAGGATTTGCGGAACCCGTAATCCGACAGTCGTCCCCAAATCCGTGCTCCGAGCGCCCGCTGATCGTTGGATCTTGGGTGCGTCGGCCCGCACTGTGACCAGGCACTGCTTTAATTTTGTCGTCCACGTCTATGTAACATATTCGCTACCCGATATCTATGTTAAGAGCTCTTTTACTATATGTATTTTCATGTAACTCCCTCTTTGATTATTTCTCACTATTGATCTCCACGGCAGTTAAAAATATTAAGTTTAATCAAGGGAGATTTTACGGTACATTATAATACACCAGAGCACGTGTATTATATGGGCGATCTAACGGATGAGACTAACTTGGCCTTTTTGAGCCCAAGGGTATTTTCGACCTACAAAATTGTATACCTTTTTTGGCCCAATTAGGTGATGCGGAGCATCCCTCGCTCATCCCCATGGACGTACCTACATCTCCCTTAACACCACTTGGACCCATGACAAGAGCTAGAGCAAATGCTATCGGAGATAAGGTGAACGCGCTCCTCTCCGAACTTCCTCTCTCTACTCACGAGACTTGGCTACTACCTCATACGGACACTCTGTGTGTGATCAGGTACTTGGAGGAGAGCCACGGGACAGCTACACCCAATGGCCAAGGTGGCATGGACTCCAAGCATGGACATCAAGAAGAAGAGCCGTTTGGGAAGCTAAAGGCACCGGACGACCGGCCGGTCCCAGACGTCCGAGCCCTTGGAGATGCTACAGCAAGGGAATGAAGACCGGACAGAGCTACAGGCCACGAACGACCGGCCTGGCCCGGACGTCCGATGACTCCCAGGACCACGGACGACCGACGCCTTCCGGACGTCCGGCAGCTAGGCACCCGAGAGGAAATTAACGGAAGATCGAAGCGACCGGACGACCAGACGACCAACACCCGAGCCAAAATTACAGAAGTCCGACAGCCCCGGACGTCCAGACCGTCCCGAAGCCCCAGACGTCCGACGTCTTCCGGACGTCCGACACCTGAGTGACCGCACCCACGGGCAGGAGCCCTTGTACCCCTTCACTTTGACTCCCATTTGTACTACGACTATAAATAGGTCTCTCCCACCTCCTAGCTAGGTTTATCATTGGTTTAGCTCATATTTTGTGTGAGAGCCTTGCTCATCCACTTGGTTACTTCTCCTCGGGGCTCACGACCTCTTCGGAGAAGATCCCCCAAGCGGATTCAAGACCCCTTCAAGGGAAGACAATCAAGACCTCCTCACGGAGAAGAACGGCTACTCTTGTATCTTTCCGTTGTTGATTTTGAATCTTGTGCTACCTTATGTGTTCGGTGATCTAGCCCTTGTGTGATCAACTACTGGTCGGTTGAGTTTCTCTCGTTCCTCCTCGTGTTTTCCTTGTGTTCTTCCGCTTGTTCGTCATGTTCCCCGTAGGATCCACTCCAAACGTGAAAGATCATCCACATAGGGTTCCGCCCTACATCATTAGGTCTAGGGGTATTTTTGATTAAATTAATTGCATTAACAAATCACTTCATTATAACACCAATCATCGTGCGTACTCGTTTTGAATTTCTATTCGAGCGGTTCGTCCTCTCTCCTCCTCTCGAGCCCTAACCTCGGGCGCCCTCGATCGCCGCCGATCGCCTTCGGCGCCCTCGACCGTGTCGTGTCACTCCTTCTCCTGCTCATACTCCCCCTCCCCCTCCATCGCAGGTCACTCCCCTCGGGTAGCGGTGCCAGATCTTCCAACGAGCCACTAATCCCCTCCATCCCTAAGCCGACGCCACCTTCCCCAACCGGAGAGGTCACATCATCCTCATTGACGTGCATCAACTTTCTCATGCCGGATCTTCGCTGTAAGTGCCTAGCCATCTCAAATCTTTTCTGGTCCCTTCTGCATATAGTACCAATAGGTGTCGAATTTGATTAGGGTTTATGATATGTCATGTGAGGTTTAGGGTTTATGGTTTCAGAAAGTTGTGACGAGATTTCAATTGAAATGGAGTGTAAGTTGGATTTAGCTAGGACATATTGATGGAGTTAGTTAGGGTTTATGGTTTCAGAATGTTGTGACAAGATTTTGATTCAAAGGAAGTGCAAGTCGGATTTAGCTAGGACATATTGAATGACTTAGTTAGGGTTGTGTGGCATGAGAAAGTCGTCAGCAGATTTGGATTCAAAAAAAGTTATTTTGGATTTAGTTAGCAGATACTTTTGAATTGAGTTTCAAGATATTTTGCATTTAGTTAGGAGACAATTATTTTTGTATGGAGTTTGATGTTATTTTGGATTTATTTAGGAGATAATTTGGATTTAGTTAGGTGATAATTTTGGATTTATTAGGAGACAATTTTGAATGGAGTTTGGAGATAATTGATCTATCAAGGTGGATCTATTAGGGGACTTGAAGAATTCGTGCACTTGGATTTATAGTTAGGAGATCATCAGTTATAGCAAGTACAATAAATTAAATATTTCTGGATTTAGTCAGGGCATATTTTATACTTACTTACAACTTTTGAAGGACTGAGTTAGGTACATGAATCCGATATGAAAAACTAAATCAATTATTTAAGCAGAGTAGTGCATAATTATTATGTATGCTATCCATCCGTAACATTGACTATCTATTTTCGTTGGCAGTATAACGACATGGATGATAAAGGCAACGATGGTGAAAACTTGGGTGATACAGGCAAGGATGACAAGGACATGGGTGGTAGACAAAACGAAGGCAAAGGAATGGATGGTATGTGCATGGATGATAATGATAATGAGGATTTAGGCAAGGATGGCATAGACATGGATGATGTACACATGCAAGGTAAAGGAATTGATAATAAAGGCATGGCTAGTTCATATCTGAATGAGTATATGGAATACTTAGAGATCGCGAACAAGACTTTCAGGACTGGGGAAGAAGCCTACATGTTCTACGTAGGCTATGCAAGAAAAAAAGGGTTTGGTGTTAGAAAGGATGATCTGAAGTACAGGGGTCCGGGTCCGAAACAAAATGCATACAGAAGGACATACAAGTGCTAAAACAAGGATGGCGGGCCCTTAAGCACTTGAACAGAGCTGAAAGAAAAAGAACACCGAGGGGTCTTTCTCGGAGTGGGTGTCTCGCTCTTTTTCAGGTTGAGCTACAAGATAGCAGTGGCCTCTGGTTCGTCAAGAATTTTGTGGACAATCATAACCATCTGTTTGTCCCTGCTGACCTGACTCCCTACTTATCGGCTCATCATGGAATGACTGACGTACAAAAGGCCGATGTCATCGAGTATGCTCTCGGTGGACTTCGAGCACATCGGATTATGAATGTAATGGAGAAGAATGCCGGAGGTCCCGACAAGCTTGGATTTATAGATCGAGACCTATACAACCACGTTTCAATCCAGAAGAAGCACAAGATAGAAAGCAGTGACGCTAGATATTTGCTCACCTATATGATTGCACAGAAAAAAGCGGACCCGAAATTCATTTTCAAATACACAAAAGACAGCGAAGGCCATTTGAGGAACATATTCTGCGCTGATTCACAATCCCGGATTGACTATGTTGCCTTTGGTGGTGTCGTGGTGTTCGACATCACATATCGGTCTAACAAGTACAGGCTTCCGTTTGTTCCATTTGTTGGTCTGAACCATCACCGCAACACAGTTTTGTTTGGGGCCGGTCTAGTGTCAGACGAGACAGTTGCATCATACCAGTGGCTTCTTCATGTATTTTTGGAGGCAATGTCCCATACGGCACCCATTTCAGCAATCACCGATGGGGACGGTGCACTGGCTAAAGCAATAGCTACTGTGTGGACCAGAACAGATCATCATTTATGCACGTGGCATATCAAGGAGAATATGGTGATGCACCTCCGCAAGAAAAAGCTTGAGGAATTTAGGGAATTCATTTACCGTCGTTGGGATGTTGATGAGTTTGAGAAAAGATGGGAGGCTTATAAGGTTCGGTTAAAAATAAAACCAACAGGGAAGAGGTCGTCATGGGTTAACGGGATGTACGAGTTGCGACAGAAATGGGCTGTTGCGTACACAAAGGGTAGATATTTCCTAGGCATGATGAGTAATCAGAGGAGTGAGTCTCGCAACTCAAGGCTTCATGTGCACCTGAACAGGAAGATGCAGCTTGTTGATTTGTTGCAGCATGTTGAGCACTAAGCTGAATGCAGACCCTCTAGAGATTACTGCCTCTTATATTTATACAACTATGATGTTTCCACGGGTATAATCCCGTGTGAGTTGAGCCTCCCTCCCCCACCCCGCGCCGCTGGCCACTCCGGCCGCGGTGGCCACCCACGCCTCGCCGCCCATGTCAGGACCCCGACTCAATGCCACATCGATCTAGCATGTAACACCTCATATCACTTTGCGGCCTCACGCACGGTATTCCCACGGGTGTCGCCTTACCTTAACCCGGGACCGTTTGCGCCTTTTGGCACACGTATATGACAGTGTCGCTAGCATCCATATGATAAGGAGCCCGGGCTGACATGGCTAGTCGTAAACCCAAAGTGGCACAGACTTACAGGGACAGGCATCCATGACCCAGCATCGAACGTGTCGGTCATCAGCGAGTGAATCCAGGCTGTAGCACTGGGCTAGCAGGACTCCGGTGAACCGGGCTGTAGCGGGCTAACAGGACTCCGGTATTCATCGCGTGACATTTCCCCGAAGGGACAGACACAGGAACAAAGAAGGACACATGCCGGCCAGCCTAAGTGTTCCGGAGTAGTAGCAAGCTACCATGGCTC
>NC_057801.1:352374621-352377240 GCF_018294505.1 Triticum aestivum
AAATGAACTACGATAGCAAGCTCCAAAACATGAGCTGGTTCTGCTACAAACATGTGAACACGTTGTTCCAGACAAGCATGCCCACATGGTAGTCTTACAATAAAACACTATCGAGTTCTGGTTGGGAGCCATCATCGAGGATATCGAAGTCTTTACGCAAGTCCATGGATTAGATCCCAAGCATAGACTTCTTTTCCTTGAACAAGTCAATCAGTGGCTTGGTGTGCTAGGATATACATATGGAATGAAGATGATCAGTCTAACAGACCACAGAATTCTTCGCACGTGCATGACCGACTTGGGATGATTCCAAAGGAGCAAAAATAAACTTTCTCGAATTAACGACGGCAACTTACATCAAAATGCACGTGAATCAAAGGAAGTCACTCCTTTCATCAAACAAGTACTTCATGAGCTAGCATGAAGAAAATGCTTTCAAAAGTTTCCAACACTAACTTAATGTTCAACAACATCATGGAGGAGATAAGAATGTTGTCAATGGGCTCAACAACAACTCATCGGAATTTCCATATCACTGGACTTCCACCATCGTGTGAACACGGTGATAGCATTGGTCAGAACCAAAAGATATAATGGTGTATGCTCGAGGGATCAACCACGAGTAAGACAACATTACGAACATCGTTGGTTCTGACTTGATTTGACGATAGCCCACACTCAAATCAAAGGATTGATAAGACAGTAGGTGCAGCAACTGATCACAGGGACCAATCGATGAAGATATCATCTTTCTTCAACACACACTACACAAGAATATCCCTTTGGAACGAACTAAGTCAGGCAAGCTTTTATCTTCCAACCCTCCAAGTTGTCGTTTAGCTTAACCAACTAGCTCAGGGATATCTAACACTGATTCTTGGAGAGAAGGTGGTTCACAAGAAACCAACTTGATCACGAGCTCAACATAGCGGTCAGGTGACAACCTGGTAATACTTCCGAGAAGATCTTCGGAAATCACGAACCACCGATATGTTACTAAGCTCGAGAACAATCTTGCTTTTCAGGGCAAGATGATATGATCAAATGAGCGAGGACTTGACAAAATCCTACTCATCAATCAAAGAGTGCACCAGGAAATAAGGACTAGGTAGCACGATCAATCTTAGAATGGTGATTCAATAACCAACATACTAGGAATAAGATTATTGTCCATTAACTACCAAGCAATGGGGTTGCTAGGAGTATTGAGTTCACACATCATGATTGACTTGTCGGCACTCCGGCTGCAACAACACGGAACCGAGGAATGAAAAAGGATGGCGAGAAGTATCACTATGTCAAGAATTCACAAAAGGTGGTGCAATTCTCATGAAATTCCTGTCATAAAGAAGGTAATACTTCAGGGTAGAGCAGACCAGAAGCTGGATTGTAACTTGATCTGCGGAACACAACTACCTTGACCCAATCCTAAATATGGATGAGGTACTGGAGTTTGTTTCTCCAAGTCATTCAGGACAGAATGGCTTGACGGACCACAAGAGTAATAAGCATTGACAACACGAATGCACAATTACTCCTGACTATCAATTGATAGATGAGGGTCAAAATGCAACTAAAGAGAACAACTCAAAGGAACATATAATTTTCTGAGTTGTGGATGCATAGATTAGTATATCGAACCAAGGTCAACATATTTCTTCCGGATAACCCATGCAGAAGGGTAGAACTGGCAGAGTCACAATTATGAATGGAGAACCCATAGAGAGCACTCCTGTTGTGATCTTTTGATCCAACAAACTTTTGCCATAAGTGGTTCATGGTATTTGGAAGAAGGATATACCACGGACCTTGAGGACTATCGCAAAGGTTACTAGTATCCTAAAGGCGCTAGCAATTACTATCAACATGAAGTAAGTAGAGTGAATCTCGGGTTCAAAACCCAGGAATAGAATACCTACTACTAAGTAGCATCACGGGATGCTTTCGAGAATGATGGCCAGAATCATCACACTGGGAACACAAATCATGGCTAAATTACTAGATGATCCCCTAAGACACCTAGGGTCATAATACTAGCTCCAACATATATGTCAAGGCAATAAAGTACCTCAACTCACTGATTTGTGTGATTAATCTGACCAAAGGCACATCGGAAACAGGAGGAAGGGATTTGCAAATGCATCCGACTATTTAGAAACCTGGGATGACTCGGACAGCATAACGGCTGTAAATGCTCAGAAAAGATTTGAGACATTCACAAAAATGGTGGCATAACCACTCAGAAACACAATATCAAGGTTTCGAGATCAACAGTTAACGTACGCAAGTAGTAGAAACTGAACTCAAGCTTAAATCCAACAATCTTATAAGTCTACAGATTAGTAACACGTGATCCTGATAGAAAGAAGAGAAGGCCTAGTTTCTTAACCCCCGTAGAAGATAAGATGATGACTCAGATCAGAAGGCCATGAGGTATAAGGAGTAAAAAGAGCCTTACGTTCCATCCCACAATCAATTCCCTTACATATAACTAAAGCATTTCTAGACTCAACTTCGACCAGTTTGGCTTGGTAATCCTACAGGCAGTCAAGCTCTGATACCAACGCTGTCAGGACCCCGACTCAATGCCACATCGATCTAGCATGTAACACCTCATAT